>NC_071105.1:2655000-2702500 GCF_024256425.1 Clarias gariepinus
GCAACCTATTTTATTAACTAACTAACCACCCATCTTATAAAGAGCTGTCAAGCAGATTTTTTCAACTAGCCAACTACCTTTTATTAATGTTTATTTTTAATGGAGTCGGCTTCAGTTTGATTTTTAAAGCAGCTGGTGCCAAGAAGAAGGATAAATTAAGGTGTAATGTCTATTTATTTTAATGTCTAAATGTTTTGATTGGTTTAATATGCAAAACTTTTATTTTAGTGTTGGAAGTTGGTAATATTGGTAACATTTCCTTTTATATCAATCTCATTAACTAGATAATCTGGATTTCCTATCTCATTAACAAACTGGCATGCTATTTTCTCAACTAGTCGACTACCTATTGTATTTCTTTAACTAGCTGGCAAGTTAATTTTTTGTGTCTGACATCATCAATGCACATGTAAACTGCCCACGTTGAATTTTTTTAATCAGGATGGTGGATTGGTTTGTCTTTGCATGATGCTGTAAGTATAATCTTTAAAAATCTGCGGAGTTGATTTAAAGTTGATGTTTTTGATTTATGTCAACTGATTGTCGACAGTTTGGTGCTCTCCAGGGTTGTAGGATGTGTTTAGATGCACATGGGAGAAAATATAAGCTCCACTTTTTGCTACCTACTGTTTAGGAGGCTAGAAAGCAAGATTTCTTGTAATTGGCAAATATCAATCTTTAATTTGAACCAACTACTTTACTAGCATAGTTTGTTTAAGTTTTTGAAATTGTCAGGTTTATCGGTGTAAAACCTGTGCCAAGCTTGTGTGCGAACCGGATGGTCCACTCTGGCGATCCATTGCAGGGAGCAGGCGTAAGACCAACAACAATTTCTTTGATTCGCAACAACTGAAAAAAATTATAATTACTATTAAATAGTATAAGTTTGGCTACTCATTAATGCAAATAAAGAATTATTAATATGAATGAGTACAACAAACTCAAAAACTGATAGTTCTTGAAAACTGATCACCTTGCTCATTAACTGGCTAGCTACTTTATTTTATTAACTGTTTGGCCGCTTTTCTCAGTTACTATTCAACCATCTTATTATCTAGCTAGTGTTCTAGTGTGCTAGCATGCTAAATTAGATATCCCATTATCCATGAGTCAGAATTAGGCAATGAAGGTAATGAGTTTTTGTAGATGGTGCCGTTTGCTTCATATAACTTGGTTTCATGATTCGAAACAATAGTAGAAAGATTCAGGTTAGTTTTCTAAAACCTAGAAGCAGAGGCAGGAAAACGGAATGAGTGATTATTCTTAGGTTAAAGTATATTTAAAAATATATATATTTTGACAAAATATTTCCTGAAGTAAAAAAGGAAGAAGGAAAACAATAACTGCTACTGTACTGTAAAGCTGATTTATGTCTTCATGTCAAAATTAAATTATATAAAAGTGAATAAGTTTATGTAGTTTACCCGTAAATTAAGCAAAACATTCCATCAATAAGGAACATTTACCATCTGCTGGAATGTGACTGAAACTGACGCTCGTCTAACCTTGCATTTACCTGGACGTTCCGGGAGCGTTGGGATGTCTGTGTTAAAGTCGTACTGATGTATGGCCAGGGGCTGATGGATTAACTCTCTACGAACACACACACACACACACACACAAAGGTCTCAGTAGAGTTTTTGGTGTTTTTTTCTTTCCAAACAGATTCATCTGATATTTGATACTTGAGACAGAAAATTTGGCTGATACTGTATGTAGCAAAAACGGCTGCTTAAGTTAAGAAAAAACTTTTAGAACGCTGGGAAACTTTAAGATAAAGATAAGAATCTCTTTTGTATGATACAGCTACTGGACCTTTATAACACGGTAATAAAAGCTATGTGAATACTTTATGAAACAATACTAAAGAGTCTACAAAAGGCGCCAGGTTCTTATGACATATTTCTTTTTGTATTATCATGAAAGAAAGAAGAAAGAGGAAGCTTTTATCGTAACTGATTGCTATTACAGATTGTCTGCTCGGGCTGTTTTATCAGGTATCCCAGGAATTATTATCCTGTCTTCCAAAAGACCACATTTTTAAAGAATTTAAACTTTTTTTGTCCTGTATAAAGACTGCACATGGTCACTTTTTATCTGCCAGGTGTTTTAACCCTCTTTACTCCCTATAGGAGTCTGGGAATGGACAAATACTTTATCAGTGGCATACAAAACTAAATACAGTGAAACCTCAGATTTGCAAGTAACGCGGTTTGCTAGACGAGCTAAGATTTTTTATAAATTTGACTTGGAAAACGAACAAGTCTTGGTTTACGAGTACCGAGTATCATGTATTATGTATGCGCTTCTGTTGTTGAGTGTCACGTGATCACAACTGAGCCAACAGATTTTCTCTCTCATGCGCTGCGGAATTGTGGGTAATCATTTCCCTTGCTGGGTCTTAGTGCTCGTCTCTTACTGGGTTAATCAACGTCTATGCACGTGTGTACTGTTTACTATAACACTGTGACCACGTGTGTGTGTAAAACATATTTTATTTTGTATCTGTATGCGTGTGTGTACAGCGCGCGTGTAATGTTTTTTTAAAACACACGTGTGTGTGCATGTAAAGCAAAAGAAAATCTCATTAGAAGGTTAAAAATCCATTTTCTCCCTCAGCCTGTCGTTATGTATGTGCGCGCGTAAGTTGACACCGTGCCGGTTCACAATCTCTCGCCTTTAGTGTGTGTGTGTGTGTGTTTGTAGCACCGCCTCTCTGCTTCACACAGACACACACGCTCTACTCTACACAGAAACGCTGCTCTGTCGCGATTCTCTTCAAAGGTAAAGTGCAGGTAAATTTGTTTGTTTGTTTGTTTGCTTGTCATTAGCGATGTTCCTTGCTAATTTTGTCTTTCCGTTAATGTGTGTGTGTGTGTGTGTGTGTGTGTGTGTGTGTGTGTGTGTGTGTGTGTGTGTGTGTTTGTGTGAAATTCAAATAAGAGAGAAGAAAGGTTTACTGTGTAAGATGAGTAGGGGAAGACAGGAGGGGCTGAAAGTAAGAGTCTTCTCTTTCTTTAGCTTCACACATACACACACACACACCTACACACACATACTGTACACAGCGCCTGCGCGCTAAAACGAAAACACTTATCTGTCTGAATTTATTTTCCTTTTCTTTTTTTTAAAGGTAAAGTGCAGGTAAATTTGTTTTATTTTATATTTTGTGTAAATTATTTTTATGTATTTATTTTTTTGAGCTGTGGAACAAATAATTTGAGTGTCTATTATTTCTTAAGGGAAAATTTGCTTTGATTTATAAGTGTTTGGGAATATGAATCATGCTCGTAATCCAAGGTTCCACTGTAACATGAATGTTTAAAAGATAGCACATTTAATGCACTACCTTATAAACATTGATTTTCTTTCTCAATTTTATTACATGCTTAAACATGGGTTACTAGGGGTCTAGGTCAATTCTTAGTAAATAGAAACGTAGGCTATTAACATTGAAATGTGAATAAAAAGCTCACTTCTTATTCAAATTAATCAATTACAATATGCAGTATGAATACAACAGTTAGTTCTGACACAGTAATCTAATTGGATAAGGGCATTCCACGAGTGCTGATAATGGACAGTAACAGCACTGGGACGTGTAAAGTTTTTGAAGCACATACATATAAATCTGGGGAAGGGCAAATTCCCCAAAAGGATCATAAGTTTATTTTTAGTTTCCAGAAAACCGTACAATCTCGAGGAGGCGGCGGAGCTCTGTTAGTTTTCTTTTTAGTTGACTAATTAGTAATCCCAGACTCTCTCCAAATGAGACGGTCTTCCCGTGCGTGTCATAAGCACCCCCACAGCCTCCTACTCTGTTGACCCCCTCAGAAGAGGCCCCACGATAAACATTAATTCATCACATGGTGCGCCTCTCTAACCCGCCGCACATACCAGGTGTTTCAATTTTTTTAAAGTTAATAATTAATCCGTTACCTTTCCATCAGTGTCAAATTCACTACTGAAGCTGTACCTAAGTGTAAGAACCCATGTTACAGGCACGCAACTCTTTGGAAAGTCAAGATAAAGTTAGATAAGAAAAAACAAGGACTAGACAAATAAACAGTAAACAGGTTTAAGGTACAGTATAGACCAAGTTTAATTTACAGCTATTTTCAGCTCCAGTACCGTATATGATTACAGGATTAAAAAAACAAACATATAAATCCATAGCAGTAGGGACATTCTTAGAGGCAGTGGAGGATGTATTAACTTTTTTTTACATGAGCGGCAAAATGCAGAGTTATGCTTCTATTCAGGGCTGTTGAGAAACTTAAAGTACATAAATGCAGCTTACAAAGAAAGGAAGAAAAAAAAAGAAAACTATGTTCTAATGTCTATATTATGAGCTATGAGCTTAATTAAACCTCCTGTAATTAAAGTTGTGTGTGTGTGTGTGTGTGTGTGTGTGTGTAAGGAAACGTTATCAAATATTAATCCAAAACAGGGACGAGGAATATCACGGACAGATTATTAAGATGAATTTGTACAATTAGACAGAAATCATCACACATTCGCTCCCTCGAGTCGGGCACGTACAGGTGTGATATTCCCTTTCATCTGATGGCACAGCTTTCCCGAACAATGGAAATTTATCAAACATAATTTTAGGACCATTACATTAATTAAACTGTAATTTTTCTAATTATAAGATAAATCTAATGCTGAGTAGATATTTGGCGAGTGTAATTAACCAGTAACTCTTTACTTGAACCCGGTGTCATTGGGCTGAAATAATCATATCATAAACATGTCATAAAAACAGCATGGACTTGTTTTTGAGTTATTGAGCATTGGTCATTACAGTATATTTAAAGGTGAGACTTGCTCGTTGTACGCTATTTTTTGGCTGCGTTTGCTAATTAGCGTATACAGGTATACACCCGCTATAAATTGGATAAGTGGAGTATACAGTAGGATATAGGATAAAAGAGCACTGGGGCGTTTAACTACAGAGTCAGACAAAAAAAATGTATACAGACTGCAACATGAGAAATATACGCCTCTCTTCTGACGGTCACATGACAGAACTAACAATGGTGCGACTACTGACGTCTTTAGAGGAAACATAAAACTACACATAATTCTGTCATAAATCAATTTGCGGTTTAAAAAACAAGGATAACGGCAGTTTGTGTTGTCCTCTTGCTGTCTATTGTATAGTACTTAGATAGTTCTGTTTATTTATGGTGTTAAATAGTTTTTCTCTCAGCTAGTCAGCTAATTAGGTTTCTTTAGATAGCTGGTTTAATTTATGTTGTTTAATTTATGTCATACAATATGTATGTAGCACCTTGGTCCTGGAGGAACGTTGTTTGGTTTCACTGTGTCCTGAACTGTATGTGGTTGAAATGACAATAAAAGCCAACTTGACTTGACTTGATGTGATTAACTCATGAGTGATTAACATTTACAGCTGCTATGATGTAAGCAATCCATTTTCTTACACAGACATGCACTACTTATGGATTAGGAAAGCATACAACCAAATATCCTTTTATACATAACACATAATTCCACTCGTCCACCAGCAAATGCTACCTACTGTATATCAGTTGCTGCAGGTTTTGGGGAAGAAAACACTTCAGGACGCAATGTTCTAGGAAAATTATCAATGTCCTTGGACATAAAATGTACTTGATAATGTATATCATCCTTACATTATGTTTATGAGAAGGTTATATCAGTTACACACCAACAAGTAATTGTACCACTGGCACTTAACGTGTTAGCATGTTGTATGCTTATAGGGTTAAACTGTATTTATCAAGTAAAGTGATACTGTGTGAACAAGCTTAATGAAACTTCTCCCACTCCCACAAGATTACAGTAGGAATAACACGAAAGTTGGCAAGAGCACCATAAAACAGTGGAAATACGCAGCAGGTGTTCCCTTGTTCCACTGGTTTAGTACATCGTTGCAGCTCGATGCACTGGGATTTCAGTCAGCATGGACTAGAATGGTTCCTCATCATCATCATCATCATCAATCAGATATCAGACACTGTCACAAGTCAGATTTAGACGTTCCAGCCCAGGCCTATCTGAGTCGCCAGCAGGTAGCACATGCCTATCGTGCATGTCATCATCATCATGGGGAATCCCAACCTGCAACGAGAGTATTTGGTCAGTAACAGTATGGCATTGCGTTTAATAATTATAGTAATGTGTAGAGTATAGTACAGGAGCAGGAAACTGGTGGAATTGTGCAGCGTGGGTAAGATCAGCAAACCAAACTATGAACAGTAAAAACTAGAACAGAAACAAATCTACACCATTTCATAATTACTTCATTTCTTTAAGCAGATTTTACATAATAATACTCTGAATAACCATAACACTGGGTGCATGGGACAACATTAAGGTCCAATTACAGTATACACCAATAAAGTGGTGACAGGATAATGGGCACTCACGGCTTACCCATGCCCACGGTCACCAAAGGGCAAATCCCAACCGCAGATTGCTTTTAATTTTCAAGGTTGTTGACTCTGCCTTCTCCAGATCTCAATCCAAAGACCCACATGATGTGCCAGACAAACACGTCCAATCCATGGGAACTCCAACCAGTAATCCACAGCACTTAAAGGAATCACTGCTAGCATCCTGATGCCAGACAGCACAGCACACCCTCAGCCGTCTGGTGAAGCCACGCCCGAGAGGCCAAAGCTACTCGGGTGTCACAAAGGGACCAAAACCTAAATGGTTTTAATGTCAGGGTTGTTTGATGTACAGGGGTTGGACAAGGTTTCAGGGCTAAATTTGACCAGCCAATCTTCAATGATTGCACATTGCAACAGAAAGAACAGAGCGTGAAGGTTTAATTAGCAGAGTAATAGCACAGTTTTGCTTAAAATATTGTATTTAACACAACATTATGGGTAACATATCAGAGTTCAAAAGATGACAAATTGTTGGTGCGCATCTCGCTGGTACATCTGTGATCAAGCAAGTCTTTATGATATATCAAGAGCCACGGTGTCCAGGGTAATGTCAGTATACCACCAAAAAGGGAGAATCACACGCAACAGGAGTAACTGTCTGGAAGCTGTCTGAGAGAGATGTCTGGGTGCTAACCTGGATTGTATCCAAAAAAGATAAAACCACAGCTGCCCAACTCACTGCAGAATTAAATGTGCACCTCGACTCTCCTGTTTCCACCAAAACTGTTTATCTGGAGCTCCACAGGGTCAGTGTACATGGCTGGGCTGCTATAGCCAAACCTTTGGTCCCTCGTGCCAATGCCAAACATCGTTTTCAATGGCACCAGCAGCGAAAATCTTGGGCTGTGGACAATGTGAAACATGTATTGTTCTCTGATGAGTCCACCTTCACTGTCTTTCCCACATCAGGCAGAGTTACAGTGTGGGGAAGCCCCAAAGAAGCGTACCGCCCAGACTGTTGCATGCCCAGAGTAAAACATGGGGGTGGATCAGTGATGGTTTGGGCTGCAATATTATGGAATTTCCTGGACCCAATACTTGTCCTAGATGGGCGCATCACTGCCCAGGATTACCGGACCATTCCGGAGGACCATGTGAACCCAGTGGTTCAAACATTGTATCCTGAAGGCAGTGTGGTATATTAGGATAATAATGCATCAATACAAATTCAAATTCAAATTCAAATTTTATTTGTCACATACACAAACATACACAGTACGAAATGTAGTGAAATGCATTTTACGGCTGCCATTGACCCTAAAAGAGAATTAAGTTTACAAATAAGAAATAAATATGAATAAAAGAAATACGATAGAAATTAAATAAAAATTAAATTAAACTAGGAAAAATAGAACTAAAAATAAAAAAATAGAAATATGATGTGCAAAAAATAGAAATCTACTGTACAAATTGAAATATACTGTGCTGTGTGTGCAAATATGCATAGAATAAAGTGACTTTGTGCAGAGGTTATTAAAGTGTCTTTGTGCACTGGTCCAGGATGTAAACGTAAAACTGTAAAATGTAGTGGAGTTGTGAAGGTAGGTGTGCAAAGTTATTAAAGTGTCTTTGTGCAATGGTCCAGGATGTAAGCGTACGACATGTAGTGTATATATGAAGGAAGGTGAGCATGTAATTGTCCATAGTGTTCATGGATGTAAGAAGATTGATGGATTTGATCAATTATGAAAAAGATGAAAAGATTGTTAGTTCTGCATAGTGGTGTGGTTGTGGTTGAGAGACCTTATCGCCTGCGGGAAGAAGCTCCTCCTCAGTCTCTGTGTTGGCCTTCAAGGAGCGGAATCGCTTCCCAGACCGCAACAGAGTAAACAGTCCGTTATTGGGGTGACTGAGGTCCTTCACGATCTTCCTGGCCTTGGTCAAGCACCGCTTGCTGTAGATTGAGTGCAGGTCAGTGAGCTCGATGCGGATGATGCGCTCAGCTGATCGCACCACCCTCTGTAGAGCTCGTCTGTCCTGCATGGTGCTGTTCCCGAACCAGGTCGTGATATTTCCCGTCAGGATGCTCTCTATGGTGCAGGAGTAGAAATTCCTGAGCACCTTGGAGGGCAGTCTAAAGTCTCTCAAGCGTCTGAGGTGGTAGAGACGCTGCCGGGCCTTTTTTACCACGGTGTTGATGTGACAGGACCACGCCAGGTCCTGCGTGATGTGAACACCGAGGTATCTGAAGCTGTCCACTCTCTCCACTGGGCTCCTGTTGATGACGGGGGTCTGGTAGTTCCTCACCTGCTTTGTACTAAAGTCCACTATCAGCTCCTTTGTCTTACTGACGTTCAGGAGGAGATTGTTTCTCTGGCACCAGTTCTCCAGATTTCCAACCTCCTCCAGGTAGGCCGTCTCATCGTTGTTCGTGATCAGGCCCACCACAACAGTGTCGTCAGCGAACTTGATGATGGTGGTGGAGCTGGTAGTGGCCACGCAGTCGTGGGTGTACAGAGAGTACAGCAGGGGGCTCAGAACACAACCCTGGGGGGCTCCAGTGCTGAGAGTGAGGGAGGCTGAGAGATGTCCGCCCATCCTTACTGCCTGTGGTCTGCCAGTCAGAAAATTGGAGATCCACTGACACATTGATGAGCTGAGTCCCAGGTGCTCCAGCTTGGTGGTAAGTGTGGAGGGAATTATGGTATTAAATGCAGAACTGTAGTCGATGAAGAGCATTTTCACATAATTCCCCCTCTGAGTGTCCAGGTGAGTGAGAGATGTATGAAGGAGATGAGAGATTGCATCGTCCGTGGAACGGTTTGTACGATAAGCGAACTGTAGTGGGTCTAGTGTGTCTGGTAGTGAAGAGATGATGAAGTCTCTGACCAGGCGTTCAAAGCACTTCATCACTACTGAAGTGAGGGCTACAGGGCGATAGTCATTGAGGGAAGCAGGATGAGGTTTCTTTGGGACAGGAACAATGATGGACTCTTTGAAGCATGTGGGGATCACCGACTGAGATAAAGAGATGTTGAATATCTCAGTGAACACAGGTGCTAGCTGGTCTGCGCAGGCTCTGAGAATGCGGCCTGAGATGCCGTCTGGTCCTGCTGCTTTCCTGGTGTTCACTCTCTTGAAGGCTCTCCTCACGTCATGCTCAGTGATGATGAACGCGCTTCCGGTGCTGGCAGTGACTTCCTGTCTGCAGCCGTTAGCGCCGCTAGCATTAGCATCGCTAGCGTCTTTAGCTGCAGCCTCGAAGCGAGCATAGAAAGTGTTCAGCTCGTCTGCCAGAGACACGTCTGCGTTTATCATACCGGATGTTGGTGCTTTATAATCCGTTATTGTTCTTAATCCCTGCCACAGGCTCCTAGAGTCACTCTGTTGGAGTTGTGACTCTAGTTTTCTCCCGTAGCGCTGCTTCGCCTCTTTCACCGCCTTCCGGACGCTGTATGACGCAGCCTTATATGGTTCCATGTCCCCCGACGCGAGTCCCGTGTTGTAGGCAGCGGTGCGAGATCTCAGAGCGTCGCGGATGGTTTCATCCACCCACAGCTTCTGGTTGGGAAACGTTTTAATAGTCTTTTTTTCTACGGTATCGTCCGCTAGTTTCCCGATGAATCCCACAACCGCTTCCGTAAACACGCTGACGTCACCATCGGAGCTGTTTCTGAACATGTCCCAGTCTGCGTCATTGAGTGCGTCCTGTAACGCGGCCACCGATTGGTCCGTCCAGCACGCGACCTCCCTCTGAACCGGAACTTCCTGTTTCAGCCTTTGTTTGTATTTTGGCATGAGGAAGATGGCGGCGTGGTCGGATTTACCAAACGGTGGACAAGATTGTGCCTTGTAGCCGTCCTTGACCGTTGTATAGCAGTGATCCAGTGTCCTTTCGCCCCTGGTGGGGCAGGTGATGTGCTGATAAAAGTTCGGCGCTGCGCGTTTGAGGTTGGCACTGTTAAAGTCCCCCACATGATGGACAGTAGTTCCAGGTTGGGTGTGCAGGAGCGTGTGAGAGGAACAACGCTCGCGCTGTTGCACCAGCTGCTGTTCACCATTAAACACACGCCGCCTCCCCTTGACTTCCCCGAGTCCCGCGTCCTGTCCATGCGGTGAACCGAGAAGAACTCGGCCGGCTGAATGGCGTGGTCCGGCACCGCTGGGTTCAGCCATGTCTCGGTGAAACAGAGGAGATTGCAGTCCCGAATGTCTCTCCTGAGGTCATCGAGCTTGTTTTCCAGTGACTGGACGTTGGCGAGCAGGATGCTAGGCAGAGGTGTGCGGTGTGCACGGGCTCTCAGCCTGTTCCTGACGCCGGCTCGTTTCCCTCGAGGCCGCTGCTTCGCGTCGCGTCCTTTGTTGTCAGGATCTCACTCGGCCAGCTCGGATCCGGAGTTAAAAACGTCAAATTGTGAGTACATTGTATACCAATAGAAACAAGAGTGTCTCTATCATAACTAATGTACCCCATGGTGGTAATTTTGCCGGTTTTAAAACGCTGTAAACTAACTTAAAGAACAAAAACAGAGAAAAGGTGGTCGGAGCAGTCGTGACGGCAGCCGACCTCACCGGCGCCATCTTGGATAGACATACACACAGCAAGACTGGTGACAGAGTGGTTTGATGAACATGAAAGTGAAGTTGAACATCTCTAATGTCCCGCACAGTCACTAGATCTAAATATTATTGAGTCACTTTGGGGTGTTTTGGAGGAGCGAGTCAGGAAACTTTTTCCTCCACCAGCATCACGTAGTGACCTGCCACTATTCTGCAAGAAGAATGCTCGAAATCCCTCTGGCCACTGTGCAGGACTTGTATATGAACTGATGATGTATTGGCCGCAAAAGGAGGCCCTACACCATACCAAAGAATTATTGTGGTCTAAAACCAGGCGTTTCAGTTTCCTTGACCAACGCCTGTACGAACATGCTTCTAAAATCTCCTTCATTTGCGTTCATGTCATTTGGCAAACGCCCTTATCCAGAGAGACTTACATTTTATCTCATATAATATCTGAGCAGTTAAGAGTTAAGCGCCTTGCTCAAGGGCCCAACAGTGGCAACCTGGTGGTGCTGGGGTTTGAACCTGCAACCTTCTGATGAGTAGACCAACACCTTAACCAATAAGCTAACCCTTTGTAGACACTGTACCACATTTTAGGTTTAACCAGTGTAGCTGTTACATCTTGCAATGATAGATTGGAGACAAATTAATCAAGCTACTGTAGGTATGACGCTACAGAAATTAAATTAAAATAGAGTACTGTGCAAAAGTCTGACGCTCCACCCATTTCTTTATTTTTTGCTTAAAAAGCTCCAGACTTTCTTTATTTTAATGTAGTCTTGAGGAATAGTTTGCCAGGCTTTCAAAAGGACTTGTCTGTTTCTCATTTCCAGTCCAGTGCCTGTACCTGAGTAATTTCAGAGGAATGTTTTCGGTTTGTTAAACCACGCAGTGACCTATGAATCATTTTAAACATTTAAAAAACATTTTAAAAACAGACTATTGAACTTCTACATAGAAAATAATATTCAGAACTAAAAATTTATTTTGTTTTAAATTCAGAAATCATGTTTGTGTTATTGCGTAAAATTATATCATTTTGTTTTTTGCACCAATGTTCAATTTTCTTGCTTGAAACTGCTTTTTAGTAAAGATTTTAAAAGCGGAATGTAAATAATAAACTTTTTTATAATTCTTATTAATTATTAATAATGTTACCTGACATGGGTTAAGACACTTTTTTGGAAAGCTAAATAAAGTTAAAAAAAAAAAATTAATATATACGGGTGTAATATTAATTTTAGGAGGTACGAGAGCTAACCAGTAGCCCAATCCTGGAATCAGTCTTCATGACAGAGGGCTTCAGAGAGCTTAGTGGCTCATCAGAACATTTCAGGTTTTTGAAAAGGACTTTTTCCTTCAGCACCTTTGAAGAAGTGTGTTTTGAAGGAAGCATAACGCAGGCTTGAGGAAACGTTCCTCCGTCTGATGTAGCCTGCTTTCATGCTCTCTTTAATGGCCGTCTATTTTCAGACCGACACGGACAGCCTTTTATACGCTCGCTGGTTGATCTGTCCGTCCGCTGAGAGGGTTCACGAGTATAATTACGAGAAGGTCGTGTAATGGCTGCTTTCAGTCAGCATCGCTTATTGTTCTTCTTTATGGTGAGTTCACCACAAAGGGTGCGCTAATTTCCACACAAAGGAACGTAATCGCTACTTAAGAACCCCTGTCTTAAGTAACACCGGCCTGAGCTGGTTTAATAAATGACAACAGCTTGGAAAGGTTAGAATATTAAACTTCAGAAGAGAGCTGTCACGAAACACAATACGCATTCCTTAAAGATTTATTTTTAACAAATCACTTGTATAATGCTTAGATTGCTCTATTTATACAGGACTAATGATAGATAAAGTGTTTCATTTAAGGCATTTTTATTCCTGACAATTGTGCTCTCACCAATCAAAGTGATCATGATTACAGGGCCTGGATGTGAAAACGCCCTTCATTTTAGAGAAGTGCAATACAAATTAACAAATTCAAAACCAAATAACAAAACCCCAATTTTTTTTCTGTCACTCATGATATACAGGAAGTACTGTAGTAGCGGTAGATTTGTGTGTGTATGAATGTGCAAACATTATTGTGGTTTCAAATATGGCGTTCTTACGGTGGCCCTGAAGTCAGTTTTGTTAATTTTTTTGCACTTCACGGCCATCATAGTGTAAAGTGAAGCAGAACACACAAGAAACAAAGATAAAGAAACAAGTTCCTACTTCCTGTATATCTTGAGTGACAGATGTCTCGTCCAATCAGCGGTAAGCATTTCATTCTCTAACTATACCTACCTTTTCCGGTTTGTATCGGACTGGCCGAGAAGTGCAATACAAATTAACAAAACGGAAAACAAAATAAGAAAAACAGAACAATAAACCCCCCAACCCAAAAAAATAGTTTTGGGTTTTGTTATTTGGTTTTGAATTCGTTATTTTGTTTTCCGTTTTGTTAATTTGTTTTAGGTTTTGTTATTTTGTTTTTCAGTTTTGTTAATTATTTTTGCACTTCACGATCACCGTACAAATGTCAGTCATTTCATATTTATATGATGATTAGTTCATCGGATTTTTGTTGTTGTTGTTTTATTTTGGCCCATTGTTAGCAGATATTCAAAGAACAATAAGTACAAATAATTACTTTTTATTATAAAATTAGATTCCATTAAACTGTAAGAACATAAATCTAGTTATAAGAACAGTTAGTTCCACCAGAGAAACCTAACTAGACGATAGGTGTTCCACGAGTGCTGATAATAGACAGTAACAGCACTGGGATATTTAACTATACATATGACTTGGCATCCACGCTAACTGTGTGTCTCAGCGTGGGTGAGAGTAGGTCTGTATGGTCCGCAGTACTGAGGAGAGAGCAGCTGTCTGACTAAACCCACATTCACACCCAGTCAATAACTGCTTCTTAGCCATTCCTAATAGTCTCTAAGCAGATTGTGTTGTGGTGTTATTTACGCCTAACATGAGATACAAAGCTAACTAGCCTGTAAAACAAAGCTAAATCCCAAATCTCTCTCTAGCCCCTGATCAAGGGGACAACTTGTGCCAAGGAACAAGCGATTGTACCCCCATATATAGTGCACTAGCTTTACATTTAACGCCATTTGGGATTCGACGCTGAAACCCAGAAGTTAGAGCTGATATTCTAAAGTGGAATAAGTGGGAATGAAAAGTTAATCTAGTGTTTAAAACTGTTGTATAAAAGCAATAACACACTTGAGGTCGTGCTGTAATGTGTGTGATATCTTCGTGCTGCGTCCTCGTGCCTACAACTGCATCACAGCTGTGCTGATATTCAGCATAACAGCATGACCTGAGGTGTGATATTTTATGAGCAACCATGTGTAAGTTGCCAAAATAAAATCTACACTTGTTGCCAGGTCAATAAAGACATGACTATATCTCAAACGCATAAGCACATGATACTGTTTTACATATATACAGTATATATATATATTTTTTTTTTTTTTCAAAACGGTCTGCATACTGAAAATGAGACACACAATGTGCGTGCCTGATTCGTCCATCGTTCTGCGCTCCACATTCATTCAACACCCAGTAGATGTTGTTTCTATTGCGCAGCCACGACGGAGAAAAACTGCTGTTATTCATCATTCGCCCGAGACTCAGCCTCGTGCTCCTCTTTCCATTTCACTCCCTGAAATTTTCATGAGGCCTGTTTTTGTTTACATCAAAGTTACTAATATAAAGTGCAGCTCCATGGTCTGAGTGAGAAATCACGCTGAATGGAGGGTAAAGTGTAAAGGGTAATGGAGTTGGTAAAAGTGCACTGCACTCCGAGATTGAAGGCGCTGGACATCAATTTAGCCGTGGCAAACAGATTCCCAGACCGGAGAAGATGGCACAGAAGATGAAGAGAGGATCTGGTGGTGTGGGGGGCCAGGGAACTATGGGAAATAGAGAGAATAGAGTGAAAGGCTGAGTGCTGGAGTGTGTGTGTGTGTGTCTGTGTGTCAGAGGGAGAGAGAGAGAGAGAAAGAGAGAGAGAGAGAGAGAGAGTTACAAAGCAGGAGCTCACTGACCCCTAACAGAAAAACATACAGTAAATTAACCATCGTTGTCGTGTTTAAGCAAAACGTTCTCCAGTCACACCATGAGCACCTTATGGTCCCTGACCGAGTCGCAGGCCTGGGGTCGGTCTCACAGCTGTTTAGTTTAAGATCCAGATGTTTGATCCCCATCAGACAGGGAATAGGGGAAGAACGGAGCTAGAAATAACGATATAACAGGTTGTTGTTCTTGCGGACCATCAGGACGGGTCAGGACGCTCATTTCCATCGGGACTCGTAGCAGTAAATAAATAAACAGCTGCAATACAGTATGTGACTGTTTAACAGAAGGATCACTGGATCCAAGGACAATAACATCCTGATCTAATGAAAAGTCTGAGTAAATGACAGTGATGTCACTGAATGTCGTATGGTTTTTAATCAGGGTGTAAGAAATGCTGTGCAAAAAAGAATTAGGCTTTATTTAGATGCATACATGATGTGTTTGGTGGTTTTGTTGGGTTGTTCAGTGGCGTGTTACTGCTGTGAGAGACATTACTGCTGCGGCAGTTACACTGACCTCTCTTTGTTCATTCTTCTTCTTCCTTTCTTCTTCCTATCTTATTACTACTGTAGCACTGAATAAAGTGTCCAGTATGAACAGTCGACATACGTACAGGATGTTTTATAAAACAGCCGGTTATCCAACTTTCAGTTCTTTGGTTTCTTCAGGTTCCTTTAATTCTCTGGTGCCTTATTTACTGTACATACAGTACTTACTTCTGTCTTTTCCATTCCTTCATATTTCTTTATTTCTTCTTTCCCTTTGTTCCTTCCTTATCTCCTTTCAATTTTCCCTTTTTTTGTGTTCTTCTTTCTTTATTTACTTTTCTTCTTTCCTTCCATCCTTCCTTCTTTCTTTTTTCTTCCTTTTTTCTCTTTTTCTTATTTCTTTCCTTCCATCCTTCTTTTCTTCCTTCCTTTCCTCATTTACCTTCCTTCTTCATTCATTTCCTTCCATCTCTGCATATACTTTTTCCATTAATGTAAATGTGATTTCTAAGAGTATTTTCAGTAATATTTGTATAATTTGAAGGAAAGTTTAAACTAAAGGTTTTATTTTATATTTCTACACACTGAGAGGAGGAGACACTGAGATGGAGCTTAGTCTATGAGCGATAACGTCTGTCTCTCAGTGCTGAGCGTTAACACAGAGGAGTGTGAGCTGGTGATTAATGGTGGGTAGTGTAATTGAGACGCTGGGATTATCTCCACCAGCCCTCACTCGCTGCTCTTTAGTGCCGAGGCCACAGTTGGTTTTGGCCAGAGTTTGGATGGACATCATTGTGTTCCCATTCACACACACACACACACACACACACACACAGCCAACTGTGAGTGCCAAAGTGGCTTGGCAGTCTGGGTAAAAGAGTGAAAGAGAACACCCCAGAATCTGGGGTGGTTGAGACAGACACTTGAGAAGAACAGCAGATTTTCTCGAATGTAAAAGTCTAGCAGATTAAATTTATGGCTGTGTATAGAAACTAATTTTTTATAGCATTTAAGCATGTAGGATTTACAAATATTAGTTAAAAAAACTGATATTTTCTTTAAAAAATGACTTAATTTTTACATTTAAGAAATAAATAAATAACTATATAAATATTAGGATATCAATTCTGAAATTTTGAAAATTGAAATCTAAATAAATGGTTACAAAAACAAGTTAAGTAACGACTTAGCAACTATATTAAGTATAATTAAGTATAAATTTATATAATTTTACATCTAGTGGTCCAGTGTTTTATTTTATTATAAAATAAATAAGAGTTCATTTAAAAATAAATAAATACCATAAATTCAACAAAACAGATGAACGTTAATATATATATCTATGTAATATCAGAGTTGAATTTGGAAAATATATAAAACATTGACTTATTTTGTTAAAAAATCTAAAGACAGATTGCATAAAGTTTTTTTTTTTTTTAAAAACAGCAGCTAAACTGGCAGTAAAAAAACAAAGAAACTAAGCAACCAAACTGGGAATCATAGGATTAGTTTCCATTGTTATGCTGATGATACCCAGTTATATATCTCAACAAAACCAGACAAAACACCCAAGTTGTCTAGATTAACCGAGTGTGTCCAGGACATAAAAGATTGGATGACCAATAACTTTCTTTTACTAAACTCAGATAAGACAGAGATATTACTCATCGGCCCAAAAACCAGCACACAACAGCTTTCACAATTCAGCCTGCGTTTAGAAGGATGTACTGTTACTACTAGCTCAACAGTAAAAGACTTGGGCGTGATATTAGACAGTAACTTGTCTTTTGAAAATCATATTTCCAATATCACAAAAACAGCCTTTTTCCATCTTAGAAATATCGCCAAACTTAGGAGTATCCTATCCGTATCTGATGCAGAAAAGCTAGTTCATGCATTCATGACCTCCAGACTGGACTATTGTAATGCATTACTAGGTGGTTGTCCTGCATCCTCAATAAACAAGCTACAGTTAGTCCAAAATGCAGCCGCCAGGGTTCTCACCAGATCCAGAAAATATGATCATATAACACCTATATTATCATCCCTGCACTGGCAACCTGTTCAATTTAGAATTAATTACAAAATAGTATTACTTACATACAAGGCTTTAAATGGTTTAGCTCCCTCATACCTAACCAGTCCTCTGATACGCTATAATCCACCACGTCCCTTAAGATCACAAAACTCTGGACTTCTGGTAGTTCCCAGAATTTTAAAATCTACAAAAGGGGGCAGGGCATTTTCATATTTAGCTCCAAAACTTTGGAATAGCCTTCCAGACAGTGTTCGGGGCTCAGACACAGTTTCCCAATTCAAAAGTAGACTCAAGACGCATCTCTTTAATCTGGCATAAGCGTAACTCATCCTATAACTTCATACTTCAGTACATCTATCCTGAATGGCAACTACGCTAATTCTCTCCATCTGTTCTGTACTTTTCTACCCATCCCGAGGCATCTTGAAATTGTACCAGCTTGAGTAGACAAAGGCCAACCCTGTGAGGATCCTGAGGCATCCAGAGAAGGACCAGCTCCAGCTGGATTCTGCTTCACGATGGTTTGGATCTACACATCCTGCTCCTGAGCTCCCAGTGATCCAGACCCCATCTGCCCTCTGCACCTACTGACTCGTCCCTGTGCTGAACTGGACTTCATGATAACTTGGACAACTTCTGTTATACTGAACTTCCAGCAAACTAACACACATGATGTCGTTATATAATCCCTGCTATCCGTTATGACCCAGATGAGGATGGATTCCCTGATTGAGTCTGGTTCCTCTCAAGGTTTCTTTCTATTGCCATCTCAGAGAGTTTTTCCTTGCTACCTTTGCCCTCGGCTTGCTCACCAGGGACTCAATCTCATTCTTAAGTAAACACATTTTTTCTCACTCATACACACTTCCATAATTTTTTTTTCATTTTGTGAAGCTGCTTTAAGACAATAACCATTGTTAAAACCGCTATATAAATAAAATAAATTGAATTGAATAAACTAATGAACTGAAAAGCTCCGATATGACAAAATAAATAAACAAATAAATAAATAATACAATAAGAAAACAATTTTAAAAATAAACAAATAAATAATCATTGCCTTTTTTATTCAATATTTGGCAAAAACTAGCAGCTAATTTTCCTAGCAACGGTGCTTTACACAACATTAACCTAAGCAGGAGTTTATTTTCACTGTACAGTATATGTCAGTTAAGCAGTTAAGCATACTTCATTTATGCTGATTCAGTGGTTTTAGAGGAAGTGAAGACGTTTCGGTGAGGTTCAGCCCATCTGCGCACAGACACTATTAATACTCCGTTATATAAGAAGTGTGTTCGGTCTCTGAGGACGTTTTGAAACCCATAAACAGAACGACCTTCTCAGTAAAAGCTTTACTTTCTGACTAGAAAGACATCATGACGCCAGCAAAGGGCCAGAGACGCAATCACACGTCGTTTCCTGTAATAGTTACAGTTTTCCATGAACCCGCAGCTATATCTTTAGAATATAAGGCATAATGATTAGATAACAACTCACCAAACAACCAAACTCAGATATACGCATCTCCAGTGTAACAATCTTTAGAGATGTGTTCATTTTTTCACGTCTAATTAGTTGTAGGAACACAATGTAGTGCACGATGTTCTTATTTGTAGCATTTATTATATATACAAACTACAGGTTGTATTTAGAATTGGCATACAGTAAAATAGGTGGAAACAAAAAGTTTTTTTAAAACGGCACAATTCAAAACAGGTCAGCGTGCCAAAAGACATGGTCCTGTGTACTGGTGCTATTCTGACCGCGTGCGTTACCACGTCATGGACAGCAAGTTAGAAGAAAGAGCAAAGCAAATTGAAATTTCTGTATGAAACCGGGCAAATCTGCCACCGAGACGTTTGATGTGATTCGGCAAGTTTACGACGATGCTGCAATGAGTCGTTTAAGGTGTTTTGAGTGGCACATGCTTCAAGAGCAGAAGAACATCACTGAATGATGACGAGATCAGGAAGGCCACGGTCGGTGTGTACATTTTACTTACACACACCCTGAAAATGATGCACAGGAGTCGAGCCAGAGGGGGGATATGCAAATTGTACTGTATCTCACTTTACACCATTGTTTTCCTTCGCACCTGAGATGATGTCGTACCAGGAAGGAAATGTAAACACTATGCTCAAGCTTATCAGTAAAAAATAGGGGGTTAAAAGTAGGAGTTTGAGACCCATGTGAATGTCCAGAAATTAACAATAAGTGCATTTAGGTGCATAAGTTGCGAGTCAGGTTGTACGTCTGCTTAACTTTATTTTTTGGGTTCTTTATTAAGATTACGCAAATGTTCACGTGCTGTTCAGTGTTAACTTCACAGAATTTTCTTTAGCAGAAATAATTTAAAAGCTTAAAAATTAGCTTTCGATTCTGCACAGTTCTAACAAATAACCTAGCTAACAAGTTATTGCTTAACGGATTACAATATTATAAACTAGGAAGATCATCAGGAAGGTCAGGATGGTCTCTAAACCCTCTCCTGTGAGTATAACCGGTGCATCTCTTCCACAAATTTGTGATTTTCAAGGTTCAGGTCGTTCCACTCGCTGAATGTTTACGGGAATGACTGCAGTGGGTTCTGGGATCCTCATTCACCGACGTACAGCCGTCTTTAAAACGTTTGCACCGCTTTTGCAAATATTACTCGTTGTTACGCCTTTATTTACCAAAAAGTTCATCACAAGTCCCAGCTTGACTTGAATCTTTACTGGAGACTTGATTTTTTTTTTTCCAAAAAAAAGTTGCAGTTTTTTTGTTTGTTTGTTTTTAACATTCATCCAGACAGATATGAAGCTTGTGAGAGGAACCCCACGCTCATTTATATTTACAGCGTTCATTTATTTAATCCTTAGTAACTGCCTGGTCAGGGTCACTGGGGTTTAATTTACTCGACTATTTTGTGCACATATTTTTGGAAATGAAGCCAGAGAGAAGATCACAGCAGGGTGCATGTTTAATTTAACAGAGAGAACGTTTTAACTTGGAGCATTAAACAGATACAGCTACAATTACAGCTACAGATACAGATGGTGGAATTGCTTTATACTCTTATTTCACTCACACACACACACACACACACACACACACACACACACACACACACAGAGAGAGAGAGCACCCTACAGAGATTTAGCACTGTAATGAGGCAATCATTAGCACATCAGGCGCGGGGAGTGATTCCATGTTGCCCGTAAGCCAGCGTTAAAGTGCGCCCCTCATTAGCATGTAGCCTGTGTGCTAACCAGCACTACAGACGAACTGGCTTCTTCTGACACACAGTACTTCAAAGTGATTTGATTTTATGCCGTGATTAAAACCGCTCAGCGAACACACACGAGGCAGAATTCTCTTCAATGGGCGGAGACACAATTTAAAACCTTTTCTTCAAGTATAAAAATAGTTTTTACTAGCCTTCTAGGGTGTATTGTTAAATAGAGTGAATGGTCGCACGGTGATTTTTATAAAAGTACACGTCACTCTTCTCAGCTCTGAGCTGACATTTCCCACACAGGCTGAGCCCACACGCTGGGGCAAGTCACGGCCTGTTACTTCAGAAAATACCGGCTTTGTAGCGCGCAGCACGCTGGCCAGCAGCACGGAAACTGCGAAAGGTCACACACAATACTTTCTTAACAGGCCAAGTGTGTCCTCAATCTGTCTTAATTGCTCACCCAATGTCGCTTTGAAACTTTTGGAACTAGAACTGGAACTTGCTTTTTCTGACTTTTATTGTACTTAAGTATCAAAATTCATTATCTGATACCAAAAGTGCATATGTATCGGAAGTTAACGTGAAAAAAAAAAGTGAGAAAGTATTTTGATTATGAAGTTCATTGTGGGTTCCTTATAGTACAGTATAACAGTCCAGGGTTTGCACACCGCCTGAAACACCACATTCTCTATTAATCCTGAAGAACTTAGCGGAGTAGTTAACAATCTGAATGAAGGCTAATCAGCGGTGTTAGCTAGCACACGTTGTTAGCTGACCATTGTGATGCTGCTCGATGCAGACCTTAAAGGGGGTTTCCATTCTGAGGTTTTTGCAACATGAAAGTGATCAATCTTGCATACATAAAAATTCCATAAGATTTGCTAACTTCAGCCATTTTGTAAAGATGATTTTATATGTGCCCCAAAAATGGCCATTTTTCAGCATTATACTGTCTCACTTTTACCAATAATAATTTAAAATGTATCAAATTATACACACATATTGTTATGTGGTCATAAAACATAGAAAACTAACGTTAATTCAGTTAAAATAGCTTTTTGAAATCCTTTCCATAGTAACTGTTAGCTCAAATACCATTAAAATTCTAGAGCGACTTCAGTGCTTCGATGAAAGATGGTTTTTGGTAAAAGCTTAAAAAGCAAAGAATCTGTAGTGTCCGTAACCATGTCAAATTCATGTTGCAAGAGCTTTTAGAATAATACACTGTTAGAATAATAAACCTTTTGAGATCTAAATTGGCCAAGTTTCATCTGAATGACAACTAATTTTCTGTGAGATAATACTGTAGGAACAATTTATATACACTTTGGGAAAACAATCCACCCCCAGGTGGTGACAGTGGCAACAGCAAGGGCTTGAGTAGTTTTTTGTTACTGTACTTTCAGTTTAATCCCACTGGAGTGTCGTTGCAGTTACAGTAGAACCTGCCGGACTAAAGGTTTTTAAATACTGATGTTCTGTTGACCTGCTTTAATTTTAGTTTCCTTTTTTCCTTAGTTTTCTTTTTGCCTTGTTGTGGACATTTTATACCCACGAGTCCGTAATAAGCCATGCTTGACAACACAAGCAGGTGTGTGGTCAGAGAGTGAGTCCAGGAAAGCAAAAACAACAAATGTCTGATGTACGGACGTGTCTGATGAGCTCAGTGTTTCCGCTAAATGCCGCTCATTGATCTTGATTGCCATTTTACGCGAGCGTTTGACTCGCTGCCAAATGCAGATGGCACACCTGTAGCCTCGGAGAGCCGCTTTAGCATTGTGTGCGGTGCGGGAGTAGCGCCAGCTGTGAACGGGTATGCTAATCGCTAACCTGTGGGCGAAGTGATCAGGAATGAGGGTGCGGAGGTGAATCAGAGCAGCGTCAAATAGCACTTTTGTTATGCTGCCTTTTTGTTTTCGAACTACACAATGAGCCAACTTCATTACATTATTAATGAAAATGCTGGAAAAAAATTAAGTAGAGAAATCGGAACCAAGCAGCGCTAACATGATACAGAGCGAACAATAAAACAGATTAGCCATGCTGTAGTACATCCGTCGGGAGCAAGACGTTATTTAACAAACTTTTTCATGTAAATTATTTATTAAAAAATATAGCAAAAAATTTAAGATTTTAAAAATAGTAAAGTGCATAATGAGGTAATTTATTACAATATTTTATTATTGTATATATATATATATATATATATATATATATATATATATATATATATATATACAGTGGTGTGAAAAACTATTTGCCCCCTTCCTGATTTCTTATTCTTTTGCATGTTTGTCACACAAAATGTTTCTGCTCATCAAATACATTTAACTATTAGTTAAAGATAACATAATTGAACACAAAATGCAGTTTTTAAATTATGGTTTTTATGATTTAGGGAGAAAAAAACTCCAAATCTACATGGCCCTGTGTGAAAAAGTGATTGCCCCCCTTGTTAAAAAATAACTTAACTGTGGTTTATCACACCTGAGTTCAATTTCTGTAGTCACCCCCAGGCCTGATTACTGCCGCACCTGTTTCAATCAAGAAATCACTTAAATAGGAGCTACCTGACACAGAGAAGTAGACCAAAAGCACCTCAAAAGCTAGACATCATGCCAAGATCCAAAGAAATTCAGAAACAAATAAGAACAAAAGTAATTGAGATCTATCAGTCTGGTAAAGGTTATAAAGCCATTTCTAAAGCTCTGGGACTCCAGCGAACCACAGTGAGAGCCATTATCCACAAATGGCAAAGACTTGGAACCGTGGTGAACCTTCCCAGAGGTGGCCGGCCGACCTAAATTACCCCAAGAGCGCAGAGACAACTCATCCGAGAGGCCACAAAAGACCCCAGGACAACATCTAAAGAACTGCAGGCCTCACTTGCCTCAATTAAGGTCAGTGTTCACGACTCCACCATAAGAAAGAGACTGGGCAAAAACGGACTGCATGGCAGATTTCCAAGGCGCAAACCACTTTTAAGCAAAAAGAACATTAAGGCTCGTCTCAATTTTCATAAAAAACATCTCAATGATTGCCAAGACTTTTGGAAAAAATACATTGTGGACCGACGAGACAAAAGTTGAACTTTTTGGAAGGTGCGTGTCCCGTTACATCTGGCGTAAAGTTACACAGCATTTCAGAAAAAAAACATCATACCAACAGTAAGCGCTGTAAAAGACTCATTGCAAGTTATCGCAAACGCTTGATTGCAGTTATTGCTGCTAAGGGTGGCCCAACCAGTTATTAGGTTGAGGGGGCAATTACTTTTTCACACAGGGCCATGTAGGTTTGGATTTTTTTTCTCCCTAAATAATAAAAACCATCATTTAAAAACTGCATTTTGTGTTTACTTGTGTTATCTTTGACTAATATTTAAATGTGTAAAACATTTTGTGTATAATATATATATTATTTAGCCTTATAATTTAATGTAATATCCTTCACACCTTGTTTGTTGGTTTTTATCACTTAAAAACTGGCTCCCATAACAATAAAATATACATATTTATCTCTCAGCTAAAATACCTCTCAGATCATTTTTTTTAAACTTTATACTTCCTTTGTTTTACTCCTCCTCTGAATACACCATGTTAGTTTCTATGTAAATGAGCTCCTTCTGAGCCACGCCCCTCCACAGGACAGCAGAGATGAGCAATGCATCCCAGGGGAGGGCTCTGCTTATGTGAGGTCACATTAGGAAAAAAAATCTAATCGTCTTCTTTAAACCCCAGCCAACTAAAAATAAACCAAAAAAAAGGGACAAAATGATTTTTTTTTCACCTTTTGTTGTGAACACACACACACTGGAGATCCATCTAAACGTCTAAACATGTATAAGACTTTTGCTTAATAGGGCATCTTTAAGACAACCTGATGTAGATGCCAAAGATAGAAGATTTTACTGTAGATGTTTAAATAAGGGATGTTCTGTAACTCTGTGGGGACGTTTAGAGCGGCCACTGAATATCTATGCTACAGTTACAATTAAAATAAAAAAGAAATCGGACATTGTCTTGGCACTAGTCACTAGTACGAGAGCCGAGTTTCTCCTTTAACACCAGGCCAGTATCCCACAGGAAATGACTACATCCTGACCAAGTTCCCAGTTCCCTCACAATCCCAACACGTCCCAATTACACACCAAAGAGACCCAATTACAGCCTGCCCTTAAGAACCAGTCATCAATCAAAAACCTCGAGGGCAAACTCTATTAAGAGCTCACATTATTGTCTGCATGAATTCATCTCTGTTTTTGACATCATCTTCAAACGCTTACAGTCTATACACCTCCCCATAACCGCGGCCCGGGTTCTCCGCTCGGTAATTGAGGGGATGAGACTAAAAGAGGGAGGCTAATGATGAATGAGCAATTATCCCAACATCTGCTGCCTCCATTTTTTTGTTTTTTTTCAAGTGCTGCTAAATAAGGGGTACAAAAATAATCCCCATAGGGAGTCACAGCGATGAACCATCGCAACGCACACACGGTCCAATTCACCCCTGAAAGTCAGGACGAGCTCATGGATACCAAATTAGCAGAAATGTACTTCAGTCTATAAAATTGAAAAAAATAAATAAAAAGGTTTTGTATATATTATCTTTTATAGTATCTCACTGTTACTATGTTTTGTCTGTACATTGGTCATGAACTTTCTCTTATAATAATATCTTCACCTTTCATACATTGGAGGACCCAAAACCAGTCTCAATTTTCTGTCTGTATGTCTGTATGTCTGTCCAGTCAGATTTTGTCGCAGCATCACACAAAACTGTCTGGACAGAATTGACTGAATCTCCTGCAGTCTTTAGATCTCTGTCTGAAGTTTAATCTGCACCATCAGTGAAATCTAAATGTGGAGTAAAAGTGATGGTATGAACAGTTATGTGTGGGATTTAATAATCTACTTTAAAATAATCTACTAATGCGCTACTGTCTCAATGTAAACAAACACCTGCACCAATAAATATTAATCAGAAAATAATAATAATAATGATAATAATAATAATATCACTGATTACATTAAAGATCAGCAGATTATTTGTAGTTTTAACCTTTTGATTATTTCTTTAACTACCGCCGCTGTGTACTAACGCTAGCATATCACACTGTATCATTCGTTCTGTGTGACACAGAACGAATGAGGACTACAATATGTTCATATTACGAACCACATTCTTTAATTCTGATTGCTTATTCAAGTCACATGACCATGTACAGTATGAGGTATGTATCTGATCTAGAACCACACAAAAAAGTAAGTCTGATCCAATCTATAAGACATTCAATGTTTGTTCGTTCAGACAGCCATAAAAAAAACAAAAAAATAAAAAAAATCACAAATTCAGTCACTTCAGGCTGGTAATATGAACGTAGTCTCTGTTGTTACAGTTGCTGTGACATGAGAACATCCAGATGTTTAAAAAGTCTGCACCCTTTCCACTTATATCCCATACTGTATGTGTAGGCAGTGCCTAATTTCCACTTCCCCACACTCTTAGTCTTTGTAGTGTTCATTGTACATGGAGTAGAGAAGTGGACTCAGGATACATCCCTGGGGTGCGCCAGTGTTTGGCGTGGTGGAGGAGGGAATGTGGGAGGCCAGTATTTCCAGTATAATAGTATAATAAAAATCTGAGCTAAAGTAGATTGCAACGGCCCCCTTAGATGACCCTGTTAGCTTTACAGTTGTACTGGTTGGTGTGGGTCAAAGGAAGCTGGCTCTAATATAAAGCAGGATCAATTTCGCAGGGCGCTTCATAATTACTAGTGTAAGTGTGACTGGTCTGTAATTATTCAGGTCCCCTGCGAAAAGTTTTTTTTTTTTTTTAAGGATTTATTAAGATTTTACGCCGCATGTTTTAATGAAGGTGTTATTAGCCTCACGCTAGGTTTAAAGGGCCTTGCTGTACAGTGCATGTCACTCAGGCTCCGCATGCAGATGCTGCAGAGAATCAGAGAATCATGATGCAAATGAAATTCATGCCAATCAGCTCGAACTCGATATATAAACCGGAAAAATTTTTTTAAATCAAAAGCCTCTCAAGCCACCTGTAATTTTGCACCGTGACAGATCTGCTTTCGGAGCAAGACTCTCCATCTAGACTCCATCTTTGACTCGACAGATCCACAAATACTTTTGAATGTTGAGAGGAAAAAAATGAAATAAAATCAGCTCACTGATTAGCTCTTGAGAAAGTGTGGCTGAGCGCCTGCCGGAGATACTCAACATCTCATCTCTCTCAGGTTTTTACTTTTTTTTCCCTGGCTCCCCACGAGCTGCCACCTGCTCGATGAAAGTGTGTTGCGACGTTCCTGGCTGGTGCAGAAGCTTCCCGGTGTCTGGCGCTTTCCCAGCTGGAAGCACGGCAGTGGTCAATAGTGAAAAGGGGAATCTGAATGCCTGTCTGATTGAGCCATGTGGTGTGTGTGTGTGTGTGTGTGTGTGTGTGTGTGTGTGTGTGTGTGTGTGTGTGTGTGTGTGTAGTTGATTCCGTGTGTACTCGAGTATTCTGAGTATGAAAGCATCTTTATGTAAGGAATCAAACCAATGTTTGTGGTGCTGTTACTAAAAAAAAATTTAACAGTACGTGTGTGTGTGTAGGGGGGGGTGTTTGTGTGTGTGTGTGTGTGTGTGTGTGTGTGTGTGTGTGTGTGTGTGTGTGTGTGTGTGTGTGTGTGTGGTGGTGATGAAGCCAAAATTAATCCATTTATTTTACTCACAACTCAAGAAATCGATTTAAGAATCCCCAGTGTAAACATACTCGATGGCATGTTCTGCATTTTTGATTAATTGAATATTTTCTCATCAAAAACTTAGGCCTTTATTTGTCACATACTGTTACAATACTGCACAGTGAAGTTCTTTTTTTTTTTTTGCATACAGTATTTGGGGTCAGAGCCCAGGGCCATGATACAGTGTCCCCTGGAGCAGAGAGGGTTAGGGGCCACACACACAGACTTGCTCAAGGGCCCAACTGTGGCAACCTGGTGAAACCGGGTCACAAACCGCCGATTTTCCGATCAGTAACTCAGTGCCTGAAACCCTTTGATCTATAACTGGACGCCTGTTAGAACTCTGACACTGATGACTCCTTCCACAAACGGTAAATATGCGTCTCTTTACAGAAAACATCACGATAACAATAATTATGCTCATTTTGTTTATCCATTTATTAAAAAGTGTGTGTGTGTGTGTGTGTGTGTGTGTGCGTGCGTGTGTGCTGAATACTCCCCTGAAGTTGATTATTTTCCTAAAATAGCACAATACTTGGCCCAATGTGTTTTATTTCTTTTATACTACACTGTAAAATGTAACTGATGATCTTACTAGTAAAAGTAAGTAATTATAACTTATTTTGAATAAGTTTGTTGATTTTACTAAGTTTAACAAAGTAATGACAACTTTTGTGCACTGAAAGTGATTAAACTAAATAGGTATAATTAAACTTTACTTACAATAATGAGTATTTTGAAATAAGTGGTTATGCACAGTTCCACCAATAGGTAGTGTCGATTTGCGGCAGTGCATCTGACGATGGGCGAACCGCATGGAGAGGTGAGTCATCTCGTGTTTGTCATCTTTTTCAGTTGCTTATTTTACAGTAATCGACCATGTAATAATCAGAGTAAGTAAAGTAGAGATACATAGCAAGCTTGGATGTTATATATTTTTTTTTATCAAATTGTTGGATTGTGCTGGATTGTGTTTATCGGAATGAGCAGTCTACTGTAACATTTGCTAATCACTGCATCTGTGGCTGCATTGTTTTAATCAAGTTTTTGTTTTGAATGGCCTCATTCTTGAAAATTCAGTTAATATGTAAGTTGTTCATTCCGTTCTGATGTAAGTTTTTTGGTTCATGAAAGTGTTTTCTAAATGTTAGTAGGTTTTACACCTGCTTCCAAGCGCATGTAAATTGTGCTTGAAACATACAATGTTCTATTCTTTTAAGCAAACTGCATTTAGTTAAAATTGTGTGCAAAAATATTTTAACTTTCACATCCTACGTTCACAACTACTGAACAAAAAAGGAGAGGTTAATATTGCCTGTGTGACTGCATTTGTATATTCAGTAATTGGTGATAGAACAAACTATATGCAAAACCAGCTGCTGGTGTAATATATTAAACTGTGGATAATCAATCTCAGCCACGCAGCTGAAAAACGCTGTACCACCAAAGTGCTGTCACTGTTTGCATATAGACTATTTATTGAAAGAGAGATAATGCTGAGTGAAAGGCACACATATGCTATTTAATTTTTGTGATTTAATAACAGACACGTTCAACGGTCAAATCTGTGGTTTATAAATCATTTGTGAAATCCAGACTAGCGTTTTCGTGAATGTCTGGTTTACGCACAGTTTTCCGTAAATTTATTTGTATATTTTCATGAAACTTTCAAGAATGAGGGCAAATGTGTGCAGTGCCTGACGAAAACATTAGAGGTTATTTTGATTCACTGATTTATATTTTAATGCTATTTTAGATGTATGATGATAATAACACATATTCTTTTACTTGCAGATCTTACTAGATGATGGGGCATGCAATGGAAGTGTAAGTATTGTTTTTTTTCCTGTGAAAAGAGATTTCTTCTATTGAAGCATTATCGCATAAATCATGGAAGCTACTCTCTAACTTGTCCAGTTCCATGCCTTCACACAGACTGTTTGTGTTCATTCAAATCTTTAAATGCATTGAAGGTACATTTGACACGAAATCATTCAATTGTATATTTTTTTCCAGAGCACTGACATCACTGCAAAGCGCACAGCAGTTCTTCGTGGCCTCCCACTCATTCTTGGAGAAGAAGCCTCTAACTGGTAAGTACCTTTACTATAACCCCCACACAAACATCACATATAGGCATTCGATTATGTTTAAGGCAACTCCTTAATTTGGACCAGATAAGTAAATTCTGCTTTTGTTTTACATTTCTTAATCAAGCCCTTGTACTGTTAATTTTGTCAAATTTCTACAATGTACTTTAACAACAGTTTTTATTAGTTGTACGTAGGACATGGCCCAAGAGATGGTCCTGATTCTTTGGGTGACATATACTTTTGTGAGATTTCCCATTTATAATGTAACAAGAATTGTAATATTGCTGTTCCTCTTTTTTTTTTTTTTATTAGGACTGTGAATGTGACACACCCCAGATTTCCATTGGGATACTGACCGTGATACCAGAAGATTCCCCACAAGCCAGGATTCCCCACAAGCACTGCATTTGGAGGCTTCAAACACCACAATCATCTTGGAAGGAATCATCGTGATGGATGATCTTGAAAATCTTTCAGATGCCATGTGTCTACTTTTTGGGCTGATATATGCACTGAAGTTGGAGTACCCTCCACAGCTCAAGAACACCTTTGATTTTATTCAGAGTGTTTTTCTCTCTCTTGGACACAAATCTCTGAAACCAAAACTACAGTCAACTACAACCTGCTGCTGATGTAAGTTGAGGCTGTTTAAGATTGTTTAAAAGGATAGTTGAATTCCTTTAATCTTTTGGTTGCACAGAAGTTTAATTAAACTTTCCAACTGTTACCTGTCAAACTTTGTTGCATCATCCAGCTGCACTTAAACTGCACTTTTTTTTAGTTGCTTTTGGAGATTAACATGAGTAACAATGTATTTTTTGTTTATCAAAAATAAATGTTGTATATTGTATGTATTTTATGTTGTAATAACATAAAATGTTAATGCTACATTCAAAAAACAGTTTACAGAGTTGGGTCATCTGACTTTGTTTGGTACGCTGTAGTACCTGAAGAGATTCAATATATAATAAACTGTTAAACTCAAGTTCAGTTGTTGCTTTTTGTCTTAACTTATTGTTTTTAGTTTAGCTTACTTGAGATTTTTAAGGCAATCGGTTTCCTAACATTTTCCTAGTAATGTGAACACTAATAGAAAGTTAACTCAAATAATGATTTTAAGTCAACAGTACTTAAGTATACTTGATTAACAAGTTGTCCCTACAAATTGTGTTAAGTTATGCCAACTAAACATTAATACTCTACTTTACTTGGAAATTTTAAGGCAATCGGTTTCCTCACTTTTTCTAAGTAAAGTCAACTTATTACATTTTACAGTGTACAGTAATATTTTAATAATAAATTAATTAATTAATAAAAATTTATATAAAAAATGCAGCTTGTCATGTTTCGGCTGACACTGTTAAATATCTTCCTTTGATTGTAAATTATAATTGAGTAATTGATATCTTAAGGTGTCTTAAGATGTGTTTTTATTTAATCTTTTTTAAGATGCATTAAGTAATTGATCATTTATAATAAGTGCATACATTATATAAGTGCTTAATCCTTAAAATCTTTTTTTTTAATGGGAAAAAATTATTCTAAGCCATTAGAGTACTTAATAATATTAATAAATTACATAAAATTACATATCATATATTAATATATAACGTATAGCAATACATTGAGTATTAAAATAGATATAGAAGTTTTACTTTTCCTGATGTGTGTATACATTTTTTTTTTGGGTCACTTTGTCTACACACACACACACACACACACACACACACACACACACAAATAATGCATGACATCCCTAAATTAAAAAAAAAAAAATTGTAAGAAAGACAGGTAGGAGAAGTTAAATAAATTATTTTTCTTATTTTAAATTTAAACTTTTTTATTCTACTTTATGTTAAGACTGATTTGCTGTAGACAACATAAACTTATCCAATAATCGGAAGCTTTAATGCTAGTATAAAATAAATAAACTTTGCTTTGTGTTGATATTATAATTTAAACCTACTATGTCTGATGTTAAGTACATAAGAAATATTAACTCCACTAAAAGTCCCAAGATAGTGTTGAGTACAAATAATAAAATAGTACAAGTAGAATAATATATTTACAAAGGAGCTGTTAAGTTGTTTTCTTATCTCATTTATTCTTGTGTGTGATCAGATGTACAGTACAGAGGGGGATCATGGGTAAATGTACATTTTCATCTATAGACAACCTCGCTTTTTAAAACTTCTTTTTCGCTGCCAAGACTGGAAGGCGTTCTGGTTTCACTACTCGGTATCAAAAGATTCAAGTTATTAATTACATCTAAGAGCAGGCTTTTCACTTGCGTCTGTTCGAGCAGCTTCATGAGGAGATGAATGTGGAGCACAAACACCTTCTAGACAGATGTTTGTGAAGGTAGATCGCTGGACAGAGAGATTTTCATCTGGAGAGAGTCACCGCTGGCAGCATGAGAGGATTTGCAATGCTCGCTTACCTTATTCACATATTCAACCTCCTCAATGGACTCAATCTGTCACTTCTGAGTTGAACAAGTGCCTTTAGGGTGGCAGATAAAGTGGCTGCATTCGTAGCCAAACTGGAACGGAACTGTGGGGACGATGAGGGGACAGGGGAATATTTGACATGTTTCAAACATTAGCTAGATTTTGGAAAAGGCCCGAGTCTGAGACTTCATTGTCCCAGCTGGTGCACGATCACCCGTCTTTACTCTTAAAAGAGTTCGAGCATGACTTCCCAAACTCAAAAACCCCAGGAACTGGGAAGGAATGGACCCGGAGGCACATTTGTGAACATGCCGGGTGAATCCGCCATGTCTGTACTCGAAGAAGATCAACTGCTTGAGATGCAAACGATGATGGCCTTAACATCACGAGGGGGAGTCAAAAATTATCCGCACTCTAGCTGTAGAATTTATTTGAAACCAATTTTAGAAAAGAGAAATACAGAATTTTTCTAACATAAGCTCCATCAGCTCACTAAATAATCACTAGAGCGTTTTTATATTGTATATTATTAATTTGTGCATATTGTCATTTTTGAATTGTGGTTTTATTTACTTTATTCCCTTCTGATTTCATGTACTGTAGTGTTGTGTGTCTGTGTTCTTATGTTGAAATGCATCATTAGAGTAGCAATACTAACTTTTTTGTATATAGTGAAATTAAATCATTATATAGTATTTTACGTTACTACACTAAGTATAGAATATTAAAAAGGATTTAAAAAAGTCCAAACCTGAAGAATTCCATGAACGAAAACCCGTATCCATGTTGTTCTGCAATTCCAGCGCACACGACGTTCGCCGACGCACCGATCAGGGTCCCGTTACCTGCAGATAGATGGATAGATGGATGGATGGATGGATGGATGGATGAATGGATGGATGGATGGATAGATAACCACCCAATTAAAGATAATGTTATACAACAGCACAGTTAATTTCCTGATTCTGAGTGAAAACAGGAGTTCATTAAAAATAATTAGGACAGAAGAGAACAACACTGAATATATTTTACAATTCAAAGCATATGACACTTTAATGAAGCTAATAAGAAAAGAATGCTGTATACAAACTAAAATTTATCATGGGGGTGTGGTGAGATGGAGCTACAAGTCAGAAAATTATTATTGTTTTCTTTCAAGCCTGCTAAATTATTCTCCAATGTTTATTTTCGAAGAACAATGCGCCTTTTTTTTTGTCTGTTCAGAGTCACCACTAATGCTTTCATGAAGGTTCCTGTCTTTGCTTTCATTACAACGACTGCAGTCGTACTAAAGTAGATCATCACGTTGCCAAAAAACCACAAAGAAGCATAAACTTCTACGTTCTGAAATAAATATATTTATTCTGATCCTGTTTTTAACGTCAATCTATTGTTCCTTAAGAGATATACAGTATGTGTGTACACTGATCAGGTTGTGATCATGGTGCTCCCACTGATGTTGGACGAGAAGGCCACTCTCGCAATCTCCGATCCAGTTCATCTCAAAGGTGCTTGATGAGGGTCAGGGCTCGATGTTCGGACCGCTCGAGTTCTTCCACATCAAACTCATCAAACCGTGTCTTTATGTCCTAGGCTTGTGCACTGGGGCTCAGTCATGTAGGAATAGAAAAGGGCCTTCACCAAACTGTTGTTGGAAGTCTAGCATTATCCAAGATGTCTTGGTACGCAGAAGCATTAGGATTAGGTTTGGACAAATACTTTTGTCCATTTAGTGTGTATGTTACTACTACTGCACAGATTTTGCCTTAGGTTCCACGCAACATTTTTCAAACTGGAGCTCTTTAGGGGGAATAAACATTAAAAAGGAAAATGTAATGACTTTCAGTGGTAAAGACTTAAAACCCTGTTAATATAGATATGTTTTTTACGGCGTTTCTTTTTGTCTCAGTGATCAGAAAGGTACTCCTGTCTCCACTTCAGACACAATTACTTTCTGATGAAGACAACACGCTGCTTCTTCATCAATACCTGCAGGCCCTGGAGCTATTCAGGAAATAAATGAGAAATAGATCGAGCTCTATCTATGATTTACAGAAACGAGGGACAGGAGTTCTCCGAGTCGCTGCAAACTTAAAAATAAACATGTTGTCAAATTTTAAACTGTAAAAAAAAAGACAATTTAGCGCTGTAACAGGTTACACTAAGTTTTTTCAGAGCAGGTTTGCTTTATACTGTACTGTATGTTCTGGACTCGAGGTGATGTTTGGTTGCGCCGCGGCCCGCTCTTAGTGTCACATGTGATTATGTGAGGATAAGCTGAACATGTGAATGCAAGTAATCGTGCATGACATCATGTGAACGAGCATGTCATCACATGTCAAAAAAAAGTAAGTTAAGTTGGAACATTAGTGAATCATATGAAAGAATCAAATGTAAAAGTAAAAAAAAACTTATATACAGTAAAAGTGTCAAATATAAATATAAATAAATAATTGAAAAGAACCATATAAAAATAAATGAATAATGAAAGAATCAAATGTGAAAATAATCAATTGTGCGAATGAATTATGTATTAAAAAAACAAATGGGAAAATGAATGAAGTATAAAATAAATAATGTGAAATAATTAGATATGAAAAACAGTTAATTATGAGAATGAATCACATGTGAAAAAAATAATGTGAAAGTAGTGAATCATGTGAAAACATCATAATGTGAAAACAATCTGTGCGACAGATTTAAATTGTTCAAATTATGATAATTATTATCATTTAATTATTGGTCCCATGAACCTTACAGCAGAGTGAAATGATTTATTCACATATCCCACTTTGGAAGCTGTGGGACAGAGCGCAGGGTCAGCCAGGACACAGCGCCCCCTGGAGCAGACAGGGTTACGCTGCTCAAGAGCTCAACAGGGCCAGGTGCTGGGGCTCGAACCTGTGACCTTCCAATCAGTTACTCAGTGAAATGGTGAATTGTGAACGAGGCACACGTGAAAATAGTGAATCTTGTGAAAAATTCAAGTTGTGCAAAATAATGAATCATTAAAGCCTTGTGAAAACCAAAGTGAAAGAATCAAATGTGAGAATATAACTTAATTTAATTAATTCATTTGATAAAACCCTCCAAAAATAATACATTTTAAAATGTAATGATGTCAGAAGATTAATGATCATAAAAATTACAATCTGAAAAATAAATCACGGTAAAATACATAAAACGTGCGACTTTTTGGTTTTCTATAAAAGCTGGTCGGACCTGGAGCACAGAGCCTCCGTAATAACTCTGTACCGACGTGGCTTTCTTTTTTTTCTTTTCCTTCGGTCCTGCAGAAAGCCGGCTCGATACGACACGTTCGCACGACAGAGCCTGTCTCCTGTCACAGCATCTTCTCGATCAATAGCACACCTCGTCCTATTAGACCAGAGTGCTATCACACACACTCACACTCACACTATTCCCCTTCACAGCACACACACACACACACGATGTTCTGAGGCGACCCTGAGTCACACAGTACACAATACTTTCAACAGAATTAGCACACACACACACACACACACTCCTCCATCTTGTTTACTCTGTCCTCCAACATAAATAAGAGCCTGAGACTAGTGGGTTTATGAAGCCTCATAGCTGTGCGTTATGTATTTAATGAAGCGTAGTAGAGCTCTATAATGGTGTTTGTGTCGTTAAAAGGAATAATGGACGAGCTCTCGGACGGAACCAGTAATGCGTACAAAGTTAGAAAGGTAGATAGAAAGTGTTACAAAGTTGATTATTATATAAGAATTAAATATCTATGATTTTTATCATTTTTTTGCATTGTTTTATGTCTTGTTTTCGGAAAGATGAGAGTTATTCATTAGTGCATGGAGCACAAGGCTGGAACGTTCACTCACCTCCTAAGCACGCTCCCATGGCCAGAGCGAATATAAGCGGTTTCACCGGCAGGTTGACGTCGACGTCCTGGCTTAGGTTGATCAGCACGGGAATCTGCCACATTAAATAAACAGACAATTCATCAACGTTAGACACAATAACTACGCAGAACCTGAAAGGAACCCGATATAAACTTTAGCTTCATTTAAGCTCTCCATTAACATTCCTCCCCTCCTTCCCTTCTCTCGAAAGCTTTGTGACTGTCAAGAACCTGGCTGTTAGCAGATTGAGTCGTGTTTCTGTACGGCACAGCTCAGGCGAGGAAAGCAAATCAATAAAAAAGCAGCATCGCATTAATCTATTTTTGTTCACCCTAACAGACACGGCCGCGCGAATCACAGCATCAGGAAAATTGGATGGAGATGAAAATACGGTTGGAAAATACCTGTCTCAGCTCGAGTTCAAACACCGTAGCGCTGATTTACTAAAGTTAGCAGAAATGTGCTGTGAAAATACATGACTTTTTTCATGAATATGCAGATTTGATCGTTAGATACCTGGAAAAGCATTATACTTAAAGACTAAACATTCAGCTCCACTGTGAATTAGTTCTCAAATTAGTCTTAGAGTGAGACAACGACTGAGAGTGGGCTTGTGAAAAGCAGGTATTAAATCTGAAGAAAATTAATCCTTTACTAAAAAGCACGACTGTCAGGATTATGACGTTAAGACACGTGTGTGTGTACGTGATCATTTTGATTCATACATACTTTTTACATTTCATACAAATTTCCATAATTTTCTTTTGATTGTGTAAAGCTGCTTTGCCACAATGACTACGGTGGCCGTGAAGTGCAAAACAAAACTGAAAACCAAATGAATTAAAAAACGAAATAACAAAAACAAAACAACAAAACCCAAAACAAAATAACAAATTCAAAACAAACTAACAAAACTGAAAACAAAATAAATAAAAAAACGAAATAACAAAAACAAAACAACAAAACCCAAAACAAAATAACAAATTTAAAACAAACTAACAAAACTGAAAACAAAATAAATAAAAAAACGAAATAACAAAAACAAAACAACAAAACCCAAAACAAAATATAAAATTCAAAACAAATTAACAAAACTGAAAACAAAATAAATTAAAAAAACGAAATAACAAAAACAAAACAACAAAACCCAAAACAAAATATAAAATTCAAAACAAATAAAAAAAACTGAAAACAAAATAACAAATTCAAAACAATTTAACAAAACTGAAAACAAAATAAATTAAAAAACGAAATAACAAAAACAAAACAACAAAACCCAAAACAAAATAACAAATTCAAAACCAAATTAACAAATCCGAAAACAAAATACCAAAAACAAAACAACAAAACCCAAAACAAAATAACAAATTAGTTTTGGGTTTTGTTATTTTGTTTTGGGTTTTAATATTTTGTTTTTGAATTAGTTATTTTGTTTTCCATTTAGTTAATTTGGTTTTAAATTTGTTATTTTGTTTTCAGTTTTGTTAATTTGTTTTGCACTTCAGGGCCACCGTAAATCACAACTGTTAAACGCGCTATACAAATTAAATTTAATTGAATTGGATTTTTAAAAGCACTTTATACTGTAAATAGTAAAAAAAAAATTAATGGATCATCAGATTTAAGCTTCTAGGAAAGAAAGTTACATTTTAAAATATACTCTATGGTAAATTATTTAAATCTCACAGACTTAAACACAAAGTTGCGGTCTTGAGGCCTAAGTCTCGGGAATTGACCTCAAAGCTAAGTGACTTGACATTTGACCTCAAGGCTAAATGTCATGGGAATTGACCTTAAGGCTAAGTGACTTGAGATTTGAACTTAAGGATAAGTAATGTGGGATTTGATCTTGTGGCTAAGTTACTTGTTGTTTTACCTTGAGGCTACGTGACATGTGATTAGACCTTAAGGCTACGTGTCTTGTGATTTGACCTCGAGGCCAAGTGTCTTGCGATTCGACCTCGAGGCTAAGTGTCTTGGGATTTGACCTCGAGGCTAAGTGTCTTGGGATTCGACCTCGAGGCTAAGTGTCTTGCGATTCGACCTCGAGGCTAAGTGTCTTGCGATTCGACCTTGAGGCTAAGTGTCTTGGGATTTGACCTCGTGGCTATGCGTCTTGGAATTCGACCTCGAGGCTAAGTGTCTTGGGATTCAACCTCGAGGCTAAGTGTCTTGAGATTTGACCTCAAGTCTAAGTGTCTTGGGATTCGACCTCAAGGCTAGGTGTCTTGGGATTCGACCTCAAGGCTACGTGTCTTGGGATTCGACCTCGAGGCTAAGTGTCTTGGGATTTGACCTCGAGTCTAAGTGTCTTGGGATTTGACCTCAAGGCTACGTGTCTTGGGATTTGACCTCAAGGCTACGTGTCTTGGGATTTGACCTCAAGGCTACGTGTCTTGGGATTTGACCTCAAGGCTACGTGTCTTGGGATTTGACCTCGAGTCTAAGTGTTTTGGGATTTGGCCTCAAGGCTAAGTGTCTTGGGATTTGACCTCAAGACTAAGTGTCTTGGGATTTGACCTCAAGACTAAGTGTCTTGGGATTTGACCTCAAGGCTGAGTGTCTTGGGATTTAACCTCAAGGCTACGTGTCTTGGGATTTCTCCTCGAGTCTAAGTGTCTTGGAATTTGACCTCAAGTCTAAGTGTCTTGAGATTTGACCTCAAGTCTAAGTGTCTTGGGATTTGACCTCAAGGCTAAGTGTCTTGGGATTTGACCTTGAGACTAAGTGACTTGAAGATAAGTGACATGTGATTTGACCTTGAGGCTAAGTATCTTGAGAATTGGCATGGTTACTTCAGACTAAATCCCAAAGGCCATGTGGCTTAAGATTTGACCACTAAGCTAAGTGACTTGACATTTGACCTTGAGGCTAAGTGACTTGACCAAACAGCTGGACTTCAAACAAACAGTTGAGACCCAATTATCACTTGAGAATAGTTGACTTGACAGCAAAAATTTAGACCCAGATGTTTGTAAATTTTTGAAAAACTCAGCATACATTAAAATATTAGCATGTTTTTTCTCTTGGTCTTTGCCCTTTTTAATCTTACGGGTCACTACAGTGGATCATTTGATCTTCAAGATCTGGCACAGGTTTTACTCCGGCTGCCCTTCCTGTTGCAACCCCTTCCATTTCCTAACCAGGGGTGCGTTTCCCAAAAGCATTGTTAGCCAACTATGGTCGCAAGTTCCGTCGTTACCAACATAGTTCAACAATCCGGTGTTTCTCGAAACCATAGTTTAAACAAACATTCGCAAACAGCGTCGCAAACTTACGTGGTTGGAACTACAGCCTTCAACCTGTGGTTAGAAGCATAGTTCCCTGCCGCGGCTGGGTGTGTTCTATTCACAGTTCACGACCCTACGCACTATAAGTTTCAAAAAATTTTCCCAACCACTTTGAGCGATTTGGAAAACTTAATGTTTTGGTGCTCAGCTATTAGGTTATTCATTTTTCGGTTATTTTGATTACAAATTCACTTTGAAACGATATAACAGCGATACCATCGCAATTATTCTCCCTTCGAAGTGCCCTACGAAAGCATTATTTAGAAGTAGAAGTAGAATATGGACTATTCATAGGTTAAAAACAATATATATATATATATATATATATATATATATATATATATATATATCCTCATCAGAAGTGTCATCTTCCTCATTCACAGCAGCACCAGAAAGACCCCCTCTTCCTCATCAAAAAGCGGGACATTTTCCTTGATTGCAATGTTGTGGAGAATTGCAGTAACTACAATTACATAGCAGCTTTTGGAGGGGTTCAGTTTCAGGCCACCACTGGACTTGCTTTTTTGGTCACACTTGCAAAGTCCCTCCACTTGTTTTTGACTTCCTCTGGGCTTCTCTTATACCCATTTCCAGAAGCATTAATTTTTTGTGCGATTTTGTTCCATGTTTTTTTTTTCCAGAATTTGTAACTGTGTTTTTTAATTTGGAGAAAAGCAAGATTTGATTTTTTTGTTTCCCACCTCCTCCAAAAGAACTGCAAGCTCTTTTTTAGTAAATTGCGGTTTCCGTGTCATTTTTCATCAACTCTCATTAAAACATGGCTGTATGTAAAGGGACTTATATAGGAAATGATCTTGAGCAAATTAGGTAACAGGTGTTCACAACACAATCCCAGCATTTTCAAAACCCATAATTTCTTTTTATTTTAATTGTACTTATGTATCAATACCAAATAAAAATGAGTTTAAATGAAATATAACTAAAAGTTATAGACTTTGATATTCGAAAAGAGCACATTTAAACTGTGTATGCCTATATATGTTTTATTGTACAAATAATGAATGTTGCGTTCGTGACATTATTACACCACTTCTACGTAACGTCACTGCGAAAGCGCATTAAATGCGAGCCGAAGAGAGAGAAAAAACACTTTACAGTAGGGGGCGATATGTGCTTATGGCACTACTCCGCCATAGTATCGAAGAAGAAGAAGAACGACAGATTAAACCAACATGGTTCTAACGATGGAAGTGCGACACAGGTACTATGGTGTTGGGAAACAGTCGTGACTAGTTAGTTATTTTCTTCAACGTTGCATCGTACAACGGTGGTTAAGTAAAGAGCTACATCGTTGTACGGGAAACGCACCCCAGGCCTGGGACCAGCACTGCATGTGGTTGAGTTAAGGGTCTTGCCTAAGGACTCAAAAGTGTTGACCTGGTGGTGGCAGGGCTCGAACCCTCAACCCTTAAACCAGAGCCGGGAGTTTTGTGTAATTACCCAAGTGCACTTATTTAAATTTTGGTTTCCAATTTCAGCACATTATAGCTAACATTAGGAACAAGTGATTAAAGCGCACGTATCTGGGCGTATAGTTAAATGCATTTCTTGTTGAGCTTTTAAAATAGGAATTATAACATTTATATCATTTGATTTTTTATATGGTGTAGCAGTGCTTACAAATACTCTTGCTGTTATTGTGAATTTTTTAGTTCACCTTGTATCTAACAGAAAAATGTTTCAGTCATGTTTCATCGGAATTCAACTGTCCCCTTTATTGCCATGAGTTTGATGGAGGTTGGCTTTGAGCTCTTGTGCTGCTTTGTTGGGATCGATCAGGGCCAAGGTCTTCTAATAAGCAAGTGTAATTTGTAGTAGCAGTAATTTGTTTCTCAGCTCAAGCCAATCAGACCTGATGACGATACGCTTGCGGCTTCCTCATTCGCTCATTTGAGTGCATGTGTGCAGGTCAGAAGGTCGCTGGAGTAGTGATGGTGTTAATGTAATGTGCTTCAGTGGCCTTGTCAGATTATTTACACGTTTCTCAAAGAAGCCTGACGATGGTGAGGCACAGTCCCAAGCACGGGACAGAAGCGTTGCATCAGGAAATGGCTCCAGCATAAAACTCAAATCAATGTCCAGATCAGTGATCCACTGTGGCTTAGTTTTATTTCTCTCTTTATTTCTTTACATTATTCCCTCCTACACTAATGCACTTATTCAAGTGTTTCACTAGAGCTTGGACACCATCAAGGTAGAACGTTTACTCAGTACGCCCGAAGCCGTGATCAGACTGTCTGCTTCAAGTCTAAAATGCCGGCCCCCCAGGAACTCCTTTGGTGTCTTATGGAAATGTCTTGGAGCGAATTAAGGACTGTACAGGGGATGTGACAATAATACTCATCCAAGTTCCTGTAATGTGCGAGTGGTGTTGATGAATGAGTGTGTGTACAGTGCACACACACAGATGCGTCTCTCCCGCAAGTTGGTGAAGGGTTATCCATAATTTTTTAAGGATTAGACATTCTATTTGCTGACTGTTCACAGGAGCGACTGCAGTGGGTTCCGAACCCAACGGGATCGTCATCCACGGACATACGGCCTCCTTTAACCAGAAATTTCTTCTAGTCCCAGTTTGACTTGAACAACCCTCATACATTAGCAGAAAATCTATTGGTTTTAATTTTTGCATAGCTTTTTTTCTCACTACACGTTGCTACTCGAAAAATGTTTAAATGTATTTATTTCCAATATTATGGAAATAATATGCAACAGATACTCTATCATTTCCGCACTTTGTTTTTTATTTTCTTGGATTATTTTCTTTCGTATTTGTGTTGAAATGGTTCACTTCTTCCTTTTTTTTTGTTGAACAGCAAGAGCTGTAAGAAGGCAAATTTATCTCCTCCTTGGATTAATAAAGTTCTTTAAATCTGGAAATCATTATAACTTAAATTATTTGTTTCATTTAATGCAGTACATCCTATTAATAAGTAAGTGTCTAGTAACAGCCAGCTGTGAGCTTTAATTCCCCCCAGGCTGTTCTTGTATAAATACATATGACAAAATAAGTGCGGTTTAAAGTGAAAGAGGTTTACTGTTGACTGAGGCAGTCTAGTGTGAAGGATAAAGACCCTTATTCTTAGATCTCGTCAGATTATGACAAGATGCACAGAATGTTCTGCTGTAGTTACAACTCTCAGGAACAACCAAGTTTAAATCTCTTAAATGTCGCTGTGGCATCAAAACCTGCAGAGTAAGTCCGAGCTTTCATCTTCAGTCCACTATGTAGCCCATTGTGGTTTTCATTATTTTCCTGGGAACACACCAGGCAGACACAGCTGTGATGAGCCTGAATATATTACAGAGCACAATCGCGATCACATTTTCTACTCCATTTTTCCATCCGGCTCATTCAGCCAGGCCGCAGAACAGCGAGGGCGGGCCCAAGCGTCCTCAACAACCTTGCAATTGATCTGACAGGGAAATAGCACTTTTATCTGTCCTGTGGAACACAAATAACTATTCAAATCCCATCTAGAAATAGCCAGGAAGCCTGATACGGAAACCCCTTTCACCATCATAAATCATGTTATCTATTTATAACCACGTTTTGATAATTAACTTATTTTAGAGACTCATTATGTTGCCTTTGAGACCTAGTGGCGTCCATAATGGCAACGCTGTCAATCCCGTCCAGTACAGAGGAAGAGGGGAAAAAATCCAAGGAGATACTACTTTCTGTTAAATTTAATTGAAATTTCAAAACGTTTTTGGCAACCTACAGTATATAACCTGTTTATGACATAAAATATACATAAACATATAAAAGCAAATTTCAGCATCTGTCCTGAAGAAGACTTGATAGTCAAAGTGACAAAAGGCTTTCATAAACATTCATAAATGGTTATTCCAACAGACATAGGTTATCATGTAGAACGTTTGTGATATTAATAAGTTCTAGGTGACATAAAAGTTCATACTTATTCATATATAAGGCTTATCGTAAAGGTGATACTTGTCGAAAAGAATACTTTTAAGGTCAGGTTGAAATAGACCTACGTAAATATTTATAAAGGGTTATTCCATCAGGAGGTCATAACTTGAGGTCAAGGTGGATAAGCCTAAATAAATATGTCCTAAACATTATTTACATAAGCTGTTATACAAAGGATTTTTTTGTCAATATTGAGGTTAAGCTGTCATGAACATCCATGAAAATTGTATAATATTAAGATGCTTATAGCAACAGAAATAATATCTTATTTTAAAAAAAAAGGTTTTGTGATGTTAAGCTGACATGAACCTATACAGTGGAACCTTGAATTACGAGCATAATTTGTTCCGGAAGCAGGCTCGTCTTCCAAAACACTCGTAAATCAAAGCATATTTTCCCATAAGAAATAATGGAAATTAAAATGATTTGTTTCACAAAAAAAAAAAAAATTATTATTATTGTTGATGATGACATAGTTGTTATTATTGTCATTTTAGTTTTTTTCTTCTTCTATTTCTTCTTTTTATTATTATTATTATTATTATTATTATTATTATTATTATTGTTGTTATTATTTTTATTGTTGTTTTATAGTTTTTTAGTTATTATTCTTCTGTTATTATTATTAATATTAGTAGTAGTAGTAGTAGTGGTGTTTTGTGGTTTAGTTATTATCATTGTTGTTATTATTGTTTATTATTATTATTGTTTATTAGTATTATTATTATTATTATTATTATTATTATTATTATTATTATCACCAGTAGTTGATTATAAATTGAATGCCCTGTTATTTTTGTTGTTTCATTATTGTTATTTAGTTGTTAATATTTTTTTCTTGTTTTTCATTAGTAGTAGTAGTAGTTGAATGCTCTGTTATTATGTTGTTATTATTATTATTATAATAATTATAATTATTATTGTTGTTGTTGTTGTTGTTGTTGTTGTTGTTGTTATTATTATTATTATTATTATTATTTTCAGTAGAATGCTCTGCCTGAAGAACTTTGTCAAAAAACACAACAGTGACAGAAAAGCTTGTGAAAGTAAACTCTCGCCTTCATGATGTGTTCTCACACAACAGAAGCTAATTGCCCACACAGCGCTGTACACACACCGATTGTGAAACTAATTAGATATCACATATTTATTCCAAACACACTCTGTGACGTGTCAAACGACCGAAACGTGCAGAACAACAAAGAGGGAGGGAAAAAAAGAAAGAAAACAGGCAGGCATGTTTTTCTCCTTCTTCCCCTATAACTCGATTTAAAAAAGCCACACAATCAATGTCGCTCTATTACCGGCGGATTCGTCCTGCACTGTCACTGTACATACTGTATGGCTCCGTTTACACGGACAGGGGAGGAAGAGAAATGAAAAATACATCAGATGGCTAACTGGAAAAACACAAACAGGATGACAGAAATAAGATTACAGGTAATTTTACAGAAAGGTATTTTTCTTTTTTACTTTTAAGAGTAAAACTGAAGGAGAAAATGTTTAACTGAAAGTCGTTTGTTTCACATCTGCAGCTCACTATGAACAGGTTTATAAGGCATTATTACACACTAATATCATGACCTTATACTAACACTGGAGACTCCTTCCATACATTTTAAGTAAATGAGCAGATTTATTTTATATATAAAAACTCATTTAGTCATTTCAGTACACTGTAACGACAGTCTTGTGTTATGACACCTCTATGTCAGGTTTATGGAGTGTTGCTTTTGGTTGTTTCCACCTCACATGATCATTACATAGTGTCGGCTTCCATGATGTTCCTGAATGTACCACGCCCGCCCATAAACCAGCGCAGTATGTCTGCTTAACGTCACTCTACTCAGGTGTTACTGTATGTCACTTAAACTTCAAGCCTGACTAAAGTTATCTTTACTGTTATCGTTATGGCATCTGTTGTGTTGTCCTGCTACAGTATGTTTAACACTTAAAGTAACGACTGGTTATAAATGTCTGTTAATGTTTTTTCTTTATTCTTTTAAACTAAAGTTATTATTAAGGATTTATGAAGTTCAGTTTAAGTTAGATCTTTAAATAATATAATAAAATACATTAAATCACTGCAGGGTAAGAAGAACAGAACACTGGGCATCGTGCTGTCAGGTGAAGGAAATGGCTTATGTAGGTCTTATGTAGGTCTTATGTAGGTCTTATGTAGGTCTTATGGATAATCACTCTGGATAAGAGCGTCTGCTGAATGCCTAAATGTAAATGTCTTATAAACACTGGAGGAAGGTGAAATGATAATAAATGTTCATATCTGCAATTAAACATACTTTATAATTTAGTCATAATAATGAACAGAAATCAAATCTATTATTTAAAGGGGCACAAATTACTGAAAGAAAGTGAGTGAGAGAGGGAGACAAAGAGAGGGAGAGAGACAGAGAGACAGTAAGAGAGAGAGAGAAAGAGACACAGACAGAGAGACAGTGAGAGAGAGAGAGAGAGAGAGACACAAAGACAGTAAGAGAGAGAGAGAGAGAGAGACAGAGAGAGAGAGAGGGAAAGAGAGAGAGACAGTGAGAAAGAGAGAGACACAGAGACAGTAAGAGAGAGAGACAGTGAGAGAGAGAGAAAGAGAGACACAGACAGAGAGACAGTGAGAGAGAGAGAGAGAGAGAGATCATTACCATGGTAGCAGTGAAGGGAATGTTGTCGATGAGTGAGGACGCCAAAGCCGAGACCCACATGACCAGGATGATGGCGATGGCCAGACGCTCGTCCTCTGGTACGGCCTGAGAGAGGAGATAACAACACAACTGTCTCTCTCTTTCTCTTATACACACACACACACACACACACACACAAGCACATTAACACACACACACACACACCACTTTGTGTTTTCCCATCTTTATTTCTCACTGTTCCCCACAGTTATAAACCAATCAATTCTCTCTCTCTCTCTCTCTCTCTCTCTCTCTCGCTCTCGTTCCTCATTTTCGTCACTAACTGATCATGTGATTATCATCTCTCTCTTCCTCCTTAAAATGATTCATTACTCATGCTGTAAAAGGTCCGTGTACTAAACCTGAGCTGACATCAAAGTGTGATCTCCAGCCGAGCCTGAGCAGCCTCCACACACACACACACACACACACACACACACACACACACACACACACACACACACAGCTTTTAGAAACGTACAAACTACCAACTGTCCCAATCACAGAGAATTAAGTTTAAAGTTTCCGTACTGTACAGAACTGAAGGCCCACACTCACTGAAAGTCAATACACTGACCGAGCACTCACCTGGCACACACACACACACACACACACACACACACACACACACACACACACACCGGCTCAGCCAGGTGTCAGACTCACTTTAATTAACGCTGCAGTCTGAGCTCCGATGTAGTCAATCAGCTGAAGCTGCGCCAAAGCCTTTAAAGAACACAAACACACAAGGGTTTAAACACACACACACACACACACACACACACACACGCACACACGCACACACGCACACACACAGCCTAGTTTACTCTCTCTCACACTCTCTATAGACTGTAGTTTGTCTCATTTTCTCTGCTGCTCTCGTCCTGTCTCTCCTCTATGTCTCTTTTTGTCTCCGCTTATATTTAGTCACTTTTTTGTCTCTACTTCTTCCTGTCCCTCTCTTTTTTGTCTCTCTCTCTTAGTCTCTACTTGTTTCCCTTTCTTTCGCCCTTATGTTCCTGCGTCTTTTTTCCCTCTGTCCCTCCTCTGTTTATCTTCTCCTTTTTTTTCGTCTCTCTCTCTCTTATTTTTTCTCCATCTCTCTGCTTCTGTCCCTCCTTCTCTCTGTCCCCTATGCCTGTCTTCCTCTCTTACTCTCTTTATCTGTCTCTGCTTCACTTGTTTTGTTTTTTCCACGTGTCTCTCCATGAATGTTTCTCTGTCTCTCTTGGTTACTTTCTCTCCATTGTCTCTTCCAAATGTGGAACTTAATGTCAGTTTAATCGTTGTGAATGATGTACGTAAATCATCGCTACCAAACATCTGGTGCAGAGCATCGCGCAGAGAGAGGAGGCAGGAAATGATAAATGTACTGTGTGTTTTAATAAATAAATAAATAAATAAATAAATAGGCAGTTAGCAAAAACAAACAAGTGAGAGTGTATCTTACACACATGATACTTATTTATATCTCCTTACTGTTCACGCAGGATTAACTCTCAGTTTATTCTTCTCTCACTCTCACTCTCTCACTCTCTCACTCTCTCTCTCTCTCTCACTCTCTCACTCTCTCACTCTCTCTCTCACTCTCTCTCTCTCTCTCACTC